>NC_047509.1:33378695-33395048 GCF_902827115.2 Pseudochaenichthys georgianus | reverse complement strand
TAACAGAAATAATATCGATAGCAGCGTCCCTAGCAACCAAGTAACAAGTAGTTAATAATAATAAAAGACATTAAGAAAAACATTAAAAAGCAACACAATCTACCTGCATTACATTACTCTAAATGTAATAACGTGCTTTAACCAGTAGGTGGTTTGGGTTAAAAAGCTGTCAAGTTTACAGTGTTAACAAAATAAAATATACTGCTGTTTCTGGTTTAGTTTACGACGGATATATTTAGTTATTGTTTTGATATTTGTAACACAAAAGCGATGAAAAAACCACAGCAACACAGAAA
The DNA here is from genome assembly GCF_902827115.2 of Pseudochaenichthys georgianus. Classification (NCBI taxonomy): domain Eukaryota; kingdom Metazoa; phylum Chordata; class Actinopteri; order Perciformes; family Channichthyidae; genus Pseudochaenichthys; species Pseudochaenichthys georgianus. The sequence goes on along the minus strand of NC_047509.1, from coordinate 33,394,752 downwards.
AGATGGTCTTAATATGACCAGCGGTCTAGTAGTTAATAAAAAACATAATATCAAAACAAAATATTACTACTAACTTTATTGTGAAATTCAAACTGAACGGTAAAAGAATAGTTTCCGGTCTATTCTGAGCTCTGTAGATAAATAAAAATAAAGAACTACGATAGATGTGTAATATATTTAATGCAGCCGAACCATTTATTACAATGCATTCATGTGATGACTTTCAAAGAGTAAAGCAAGCACTGCTGAATAAAGTAGGCCTATGCTTTTATCTTTTACGAAACGTTTTTATATGGAATGCAGTTGGAGGTCAACCAATCACAGAGCTTGAGAACTAATCACGGTTTGTCAAACAGAGCACATGGTGTAGTCCTAAACGATAGCTGGGGATTCTGGGTAGTGTAGTGTCTTCTGCCATCCTTTACTCCGAAAAAATATTTGTTTCTCCGAATCGAAGGGGAAAAATACAAAAGCATTGCACACAATTTAAACCAATCAATGTTGTGTAATTAACAAGGATAATCTGGTGTTTTTTAGTCGATGAGTAGTGCAGATATCACTGTAAAATCAATCGACAGTAAGGGGAATACTTACTTCCGGGTGTACAATTCTCCGTTATCCAATAGGAATGGACGCTCACATTGCCTTTAAGGGCAGCCGACACAAACGAATGCCGTGCTTCCATGAGCGTCAAATCCCGCCGCAGATGGGAATACATTGCAATCAGTTGAAAGCTATTTGCGTCCCTTTATGAAGCTGAAGGAGCCTAGGAGCGTCACAACTGCACGCCACGGCCCACGGGACTCTGACGGCCCGTACACACTACAGGCGTCAAAAAAGCTTGAAGCTGGGCGTGTCTGAGGCTTGGCGATTTCTCGCGCCCAAGGCGACCAACAACCAATCAGGAATCTCCCCCCGCCCCCGGCATACAAAGCAAAAAAAAGTCTGGCTCTTCTTCACTATTGCCAAAATGGATGCCGGTTTGTAGCAACGGTAGCGTTGGTTTATTCAATGTCTCGCAGGAGGCCACGTATAGTGCGTCGCTGTTCGGTACATCCGATACTCAGAAAACGTCTGCAACGGGGAGAATACCACGTTCTTGTCCAAGAGCTCCGCCTGGATGGTGTACTGTTTCAGCAGTACTTCAGGATGAGCAAAGACGCGTTTGACGAGTTGCTCGGAAAAGTCGGTCCACTGATTGCAAAGGCAGACACCCGAGCGACTCGCCATCTGCCTACGGTACGTTTTGTGTATTTCTACTTCTTTATATGACTCTGTATATAAAGAGAGAGAATGCATGCAATGGATGAATGAAGTCTGTGATTTAGTTCAGATGAATGACATTAATTAAGATAGCTAGGTAAACGCAGTATTGCTCCCCTGTGTGTGTGTGTGTGTGTGTGTGTGTGTGTGTGGTGTGTGTGTGTGTGGTGTGTGGATGTGTGTGTCTGTGGTGTGTGTGTGTGTGTCTGTGGTGTGTGTGTGTCTGTGATGTGTGTGTCTGTGGTGTAATTGTGTGTCTGTGATGTGTGTGTGTGTCTGTGGTATGTTGGTGTGTCTGTGGTGGTGTGTGTGTGTCTGTGATGTGTGTGTCTGTGGTGTGTGTGTGTGTGTGTGTGTGGTGTGTGCCTGTGGTGTAATTGTTGTCTGTGATTGGTGTGCTGTGTGTGTGTGTTGTGTATGTTGGTGTGTCTGTGGTGTGTGTTGTCTGTGTGTGTGTGGTTGTGGTGTGTTGTTGCTGCCTGTGGTTGTGTGTCTGTGGTGTGTGTGTGTGTGTGTGTGTGTGTGTGTGTGTGTGTGTCTGCCTGCCTGTGGTGTAATTGTGTGTGTGTCTGTGTGCGTGTGTCTGTGGTATGTTGGTGTCTGTGATGTGTGTGTCTGTGGTGTGTGTGTGTCTGCCTGTGGTGTAATTGTGTGTCTGTGATAATAATAAAATAATAATCCTTATATTTATTATAGCGCTTTATCAATGACTCTCAAAGCGCTTTACAAATACACATAATGGTCATCTACTGTGGACAATACCCACAGGAGCAAATTCGGGTGAAGTGTCTTGCCCAAGGACACAACGGCGGGAGCGGGTTTCGAACTGGAGTTCCCCAACGCCCCCTTGATCTGATGATCAAACGCACAGACCACTGCGCCACCCGTCCCTATGATGTGTGTGTGTCTGTGGTATGTTGGTGTGTCTGTGGTGTGTGTGTGTCTGTGATGTGTGTGTCTGTGATGTGTGTGTCTGTGGTGTGTGTGTGTCTGCATGTGGTGTAATTGTGTGTCTGTGATGTGTGTGTCTGTGGTGTGTGTGTCTGCCTGTGGTGTAATTGTGTGTCTGTGATGTGTGTGTCTGTGGTATGTTGGTGTGTCTGTGATGTGTGTGGTGTGTGTGTCTGTGGTGTGTGTGTGTTTGCATGGCGTATAACTTTTTTTTTAAAAATCTTGTATATTACTTTTTTTTCAGGTACCTGGCAACCGGTGACTTGTACAGGACCATAGCATTCAGCTATCGGGTCGGGCATACAACAGTGGCTGTCATCGTGAAGGAGGTTGCGGGTGCCATCTGGACCGCCCTGGTCGAGGAGACCATGCCGGTACCACAGACGGAGGACTGGAGAGCCATCGCTGCTGGGTTCCAGGAGCGCTGGAACTTTCCAAATTGCGTTGGTGCCATTGATGGGAAGCACGTGGTGATCCAGGCTCCGGCAAATTCTGGGTCCCTGTACTTCAACTACAAGTCCACCCACTCCTTGGTATACTGGCTGTCGTGGATGCCCAGTACCTCTTCAGGTAGATGGATGTCGGAGGTTTTGGAAGGAGCAGCGACGGTGGGGAGCCTGCGGAATTCCGCTTTTGGAGAGGGCCTCCGAGGATGGCAGTCTGCAGCTCCCACCTGACACCGTCATCCCAGGAGCAGAGCGGCTGGGCCTTCTTCCCCATGTGTTGGTTGGGGATGAGGCTTTTCCGCTGCTGGTCAACCTGCTGCGTCCGTTCCCTGGACGTCAGCTCACAGGAGGCTGTTCAACTACCGCCTCAGCCGGGCCAGGTTGGTGGTTGAATGTGCGTTTGGCATCCTCTCATCTCAGTGGAGAATGTTCCGGCGTGTCAACAACGCCACACGCCGATCCATCCAACTGCGGGAGACCTTCTGCTCCTATTTGAATGAGGAGGGGTGTGTAGTGTCATGGCAGCATAACGTGGTGTAGGGTAGGGGTGCAACAACTAATCGACTTAATCGATTAAAATCGATTACCAATTAGTTGCCAACTAATTCAGTCGTCGATTCGTTGGTGACGTCATCACGTGTGTTTTACGCCCCGTTAAGCTCTAACTTTATTGGTCTTTGTATCACTGGAGACATTTAAAAAATATATGTCATGTATTATTGCTACAAAGACATTATATATCGCAGTCTTAGTGTCGCCAACTCGTTTCTAATATGCAAAAAGACAAACAAATGATGTATTTTCGATCTTTCTCCCCCGCCTGCTTGCGAGGGTGCGGGGCAGTTTACACACGGGCAGCTGCAACAAGCAACACCACACGTGGGAGATGGCGGAGAGAACGCGCTCCGAGGTGGTTAAACTTTACCCGTCTCGATGTGGAGAATGCTCGTTACCAAAAGTGGAATACGAGTTTAGCATGTAAGGGCTGGGGTAACACGAGCTATTTGTCTAAACATTTAGCAAAAGTGCTCCACATCCAGACGGAGGAATGCCAGGTTCGACTGTCTTTCTAGTAGCTCTGTAGCCCCGTCCACGAGTAACGTTTTCACGTCAGGTGTTATGTATGCTAGCAGCAACACACGGAGCTAACTACATTATACAAACATAATGATTAGAGGTAACAGAGTTATTTGCGGACTTTTGGTGACAGAGCCTTCAGTGTGGCATCCCCCACCCTCTGGAATCTCCCCCCCCGAAATCCGCAGCGCCCCAACCCTGGACATTTTCAAAAAAGCCCTCAAAACGCACCTTTTTACCAAGGCTCCACTGTATAGTTAGTTTTAATAGGTGTATTTGTCCGCTACTTCCCCCCCCACCCCTTAACCTGTCTCCCTTTTTTCCCCTACTCCCCCCCCCCTACCCGACTATAAAATATTATATTATTATTATTATTATTATTATTATTTAGTTTGTTAAAGTTTCAGCTATTCTGTTTACAGTTCTGTCATCAGATTATTTAATACAATTTGTTAAAACACTGTTGTTTCTTTTGATGTGAAATATTATTTATTTAATTTGAATAAAAAGCAATGTTAGTTTTGTTCACAATTTAAGTTATTTCAATAATATATGTATTTTGGAATCAAGTATTCATCTTTATTGTCTTCATTGTTAGTTTCCACATGCCTAAAACAACCTCAAGCTAAATCTAAAAGTTGATGGCTAAATAAGAGCGTTTGAGAAATTGTGCAAGGCATACAGTAATAGTCCGAATAGTCGATTAATCGTTTCATTAATCGATGGATTAATCGATTATCAAATTAGTCGTTTGTTGCAGCCCTAGTGTAGGGTCACCATGGCTCCTCCAAACCAAAAGCTCTTTTAAGAGCTACCCATTTTCTTTAAAGAGCAAATATTCCAAATGAGCCATTTTAAAATCAAACATTGCTAATAAACATGTTTCTTGAATTTGAATTGATATTATTATATTATGATATGACTAACAACCTTTGTCTTTCAGCCCTGTTTTTACTGATAAACCACTCATAATTTCAATAGGTTTTCACATGACCAATTACAGAAGAAAGCACATTATATATACCGACATACATGAAGCTTCTGGTATGTTGCAACTGACAAACCACATGAACAAGTGAAGACACAGTATAGCCATAACATACTTGAAATAATGTTTTATTTGGTGAATTTGAGTGAAGTGTGTGTGATGAGTGAACTGTGTGTGATGAGTGAAGTGTGTGTGATGAGTGTAAACAAATGTAATGTGGATCAGTACGTGTGAACAAATTATAAAATTATAAATTGTCCTGCTGGTCCACGTCAAAAATGAGCTGATGTACCCCGAGGCGGACTCTTGCCCTCTGTGCCCTTGTCATCTGCCTCATGGTGGGCAAGAGGCTCTTGAAAACTGTCTAGACTGACTGGTGGACTGGCTGGCTGACTCACTATCTATCTGGCTCTCTTCCTCTGCCACCAGGGTGGATGGAGGCAGGGTCTGCCGGGGGACATTGCTGGATGTCTCACGGTCTACGATGAATGGGGTTAAAACCCCATCACTGGCATGAAACGCCAGGGCTTGTACCCCCCTGCAGACCCTGCCCCGCTTCTTTTGGCCTCCTTTTCCATATTCTTTTCCTTGCGGAACCTGTCCCTCAGACTCTTCCATCTCTTCTTGCAGACATTCTCTAATAAAATGAAATAATAAAGTTAATAAATAATAAAGTGAATTTCTTGAATTTACTAAATTATTCCTCCATTAATGAATGCTATTTGTATGCTACATTCCATGCTGGCTAAATATACTGTCTATGCTTGATAGCTGTGAATCAAATCAAGTTTATTATATATAGCACATTTATAAACGATTTTAGGTCGAGCCAAAGTGCTGTACATATAATAAAATTAGCCTACAGTCGAGACACTTTACAGCAAATACAACAGCACAGATTGTTCAGAATATCAGTATGAGAAAAATGACACCCTCTGCATGTATTATAGGTTATATATTATGCTTATACTTAATTATATATAATATTTTTTTATTATTATATTAATATATATTATATTTTATGCTACATTACTAGCTGGCTAAATATACTGTCTATGCTTGATAGCTGTGCATGTATTATATGTTATGTTATATTATGCTTATACTTATTATAATATTTTTTTATTAATATATATTATATGTTATTATGCTACATTACTAGCTGTCCATTCAATGCTAAAACGAAGTAAACTGGATATAAACTCCCCAAACAGTTGAAAACCTACCAGTTTCACCAACTGTCTCTGCCACCTCCCGCCATGCCTGGTTCCTCCGGTTTAGGTCCCGGTAGGTGAACAGAGTACAGTCATACAAGACTGGGACATTTGCCACGGCAATGATAAATTTTTCCTCCATTTTCTGACATATGGAAAATAGTCAAGACCTGCATACACGCGGTTTGATTGGCTAGCGCTTGTACTGGCGGGAATTGCAAAAATGGGATTTGATTGGCTGACGCCAGCTTCGAGCAAGCATCGAGCCTCAAAAGTTGAACATTGTTCAACTTTTGACGCCGATAGACGCTCGCGAGGCTTGCAACGCCTTGCCATGCTACCCACAATGCAGTTCGGCGAAGTTTGAAAATATCCTACGTCACCCATTCAAATAAATGGGCGAAGCGTTGAAATCCTTTTTTGACGCCTGCAGTGTGTACGGGCCGTGACCAAACGTCGCTCATGGACGATTATGGACTGAGAGTGTGTTGCTTTTGGGGAGCCTTTTTCCTCTTTTATTTATTAGAGTATTGTTGTGCAAAGTTGCATTTTTTTTTTTTTAAATGTTCCTGTGACTGACAAACCAAACTCAAAAATTCTCACCTCTTAGCAACAACCAGGACAAATAAATATTAGACTTTCAATAACAGACAAAGTGAGATTGCATGGAGGCAGAGATGGGATCGTTACTAAAAAAATGTAATATATTACATATTACATATTGGTTTTAAAAAAAAAGTTATATATTACACTACTTCGTTACTCGCTACATAAAGTAACGTACGAACTGCGCATGCGTGAGTGGCAATAACTCTCCTTACCAGCAGGCGGCGGTAGTGTGTATTCGTCATTCAAAACAGGCAACAACCGGAAGACAGAGAAGAAGAACAGACTACGTGATATAAACAAACAACAAATAGCGTGTGCGTTAGCTTCACCTTAGCATGTGTTCTTTGCAGGTGTTTGTTGAGGTTTGACGTGGTGTTCACAGCAGTGGATAACAGCTTCTGGCCTGGACACAGTTTGCACCTCACCGTTACATTCCTGTCTATTCTTCGGACGAACTCAAAATAATGGGCATACCTCCACCCCTCGAAAGTTATCGCTGACTCAGGCCATGTTATGCAGCACTGCAGGTGGAGATGTGGACGCGCAAGTCGCGCAGATTACGTACATATAAACCTGCGGCGGAAACCCCTCTTGTCTGTCAGTGTGATTATGACAGATATTTAGTAAGTAACGAAGTAAACGCGTGACGGGGCAATGTTAGTAACTGTAGTGTGATTACTGAATTATAAAAGTAGCGCGTTACACTACTCCATTACTGACAAAAGTAATATTATTACAGTAACGCGTTACATCCAACTCTGCATGGAGGTGCCGGTTGCATTCACTTTCCTCCAGGTGTTTGACACCCACCCATCCTTCTGGGCCTTGACACAGAAAATACAAGTTAGTGATTGTTGACAAATATGGACATTTCCTGATTGTCAGAGTTATGACAACCCTGTTCAAAACCAGACAGCGTGAATCAAACGTCTGAGAGTTTTTAGCAAACTCCTGCATGACCCAGCTCTGGATATACAGGAGGATCTCTGTCTGTGATGAAAGTCATCCAACATCATTAGGAGCATTTCCTCCATGTGACCCGGCAGGAGAACGCCTCACATGCATTTCTGTGGGCTTCCTGGAAAGATAGAGGATTAAAAAAAACTACTTTAATGACGTTTTTGTTAAGCTGAGGTTTTTGCAATAAGTAGCTTTTAAATGCTCATTATAAAAAGGTTTCCTAAATGCTGTAAATTAAGTGAGTATTTCCTGTTGTTTATGTTCTCGCCGCAGCTCCTCATGGTTGGATGACTGTGTTCTCAGGCTTGAAATAAACTTTATCGACACTGCCACTTACATTGCACTCATTGCGGTTTCGTAATAACTGTTTTTCCTATATTATGTCGTCGTCCGTCCCCGACCACCAACCAATTGCTAATGGCTGGCGCTGCAGTGCGTTGATTAACTATTACCTCTCGGCTGGCACTCCTGACTCATATAAACACAGATGCAGTTAAGGATGATGACACAGAAAAACCAGGTGTCTGAAGTGCTGCTCCGGTCACATTCCTTCATAATAACGGCTTCGCAGTGTTGTCGGGAAAACATCTCTGACGCTGAGCTTACAGTATGTCCACTCCTGACACTGCAACCAATCAGGACTTTATGATGCTCCCATGCCCCTGAAAGTAGTTTAAAAAAAGCACATGGGAAACACGAGTGCTGTTTTTTTTTTGGTGTAAATACTCTGGATGTTGTGGCATTTTTAGAAACCCACATCTTAAACAAAAGGGGTAACACATGTTGTTTTTAAATGCCATTGATTATTTTCCTTGAATTATTTCATTTCAAAGTATTGTATTTTCTCCAGATCTCTGTTCGCTTTCAGGATTTAAAAGGCCACTAGTACAACAATGAGACACTTTACTATCCAGAAAAATCCAAAACATTACTAGTCATAAGTTAAGGATAAGGCTGGAGTAGGCCTATCTATGTTTTTAATATTGCCAACAAATTCCCTGAAAAGACCGAAACTAAAAATGTATTAAGGCATGTTCCAGTGCACTTCTCTTGTTTTATTGTCCATTAGCAAAAGTTTGCAAAAACTGATATTTTTGTTGGTGGGCCACCTCAGTCCGTTTCCTGCAATCTAAGCAGAAACTAGAAGATCAAGTTAAAACGCTGCAGACCATTGATTGATCCAAGACAATTAGGACTAACGCTACATCGGGAAATCCTGCACAAACACACCATTTTAAATTGTATTAAATAATATTAAATATATGTATATATTGTAACATCACAAAGTGGCCAACATCTGATCAGCTAATTTTCAGACAGCTTTTAAAATAAATGGATCAGGACAAAAAGAGAGGGAATCGTTTTTCCTTAAACTTTCATAATCTCTTTACACAGAGGGGACACATATCTATTTATAAAATACATGAAAAAGTGGGATTTTGCAAAATAGGTGACCTTTAATGTTCACTTAACTTTCTGACCCTGAGGTTTGCCTGCTGCCCAAAAGTATAATTTAATGTTCAAATAATGGCTGAATATTTCCTTAAAAAGTTGTACATAGTATATTTGTTGGGTATATTTCAGTATTTCTGTTTATGCATAATGCTGCGACCCCTGAATGGAGTCAGCTCCAGTGTTTCTCACTTGTCTCATCACCATTTCCCAGGGCTGCAGCTTTCCCAGCAGAGGAGGAGTGTTTACTGAATAAGGTTCTTGTTCCTGCAGCCAAGCATCCAACATCCACAGCTGTTGCAGCAGACAAATGGAGAAGTAGTTCTTCAATAGTAGGTGATATTATGCCTCCTGTTGCTCACAGTAAATCAGGCTTGTACACTATTGCCTGCCATTTTCATACACTAAATATAATGTACAGCACACAGTGGCCCCACACACACACAACTCATTCCTCATGTTGCTTGATGGTGTCACTTTATACAGGCCGTTTGGCTGAAGCTGTGAAACAGAGGCAGACGACTGTATGTGTTAATAATGATCAACTGTTTAAATGTTTGTGAATAGAGGATTGTTTGTTTGTCTCTGTCAAATGATTCCCAGCTGAGCAGATGGCAGTTGTTATCTGCTGCAGATGCTGCTGGTTTTAAAGGTCCCATGTCATGGCCATTTCTACTGATCATAATTCCATTATCGAGGTCTACTAGAATAGATTTATATTGTGCAATTTTCCAAACTCACATTGGTTTCTCAGCATCTCTGTATAGTATGTGTATTCACTCTCTGTCCTAAACGGCTTGTTGGAGCTCCTGTGTGTGTGTGTGGTGTGTGTGTGTGTGTGTGTGTGGTGTGGTGTGTGTGGTGTGTGTGTGTGTGTGTGTGTGTGTGTGTGTGTGTGGGGGGGGGGTGTGGGGGGGTGTGGGTGTGTGGGTGGGTGGGTGTGTGTGTGTGTGTGTGTGTGTGTGTGTGTGTGTGTGTGTGTGTGTGTGTGTTGTGTTTTGTTGTGTGTGTGGTGTGTGTGTGGTGTGTGGGTGGTGTGGGGTGGGTGTGGGTGTGGTGTGTGTGTGTGTGTGTGAGAGGAGCCCCACGGATTGGTGCATTTGGGTATGGGCAAGTCACTGTACCCAGGAAGAAAAAGAGAAATCTCCAACGAGGCATTCTGGGGCAGCCTAGACACGTATTTTCTGTGTTGAGTTTTACTAAATCCAGTATCCTATCTTTTAGCTCCATGTGGTCCCCACCACCTTTTAGAAGAATATTTGGCTCTTTAGCCGCTAATTGTCCACTATGTTAGCTATTTGTCAAACATTTGCTGGGCAGGTAGTGTATAATAGTGTATTTTGTACATTTGTTTGATGAAAACAAAACTGTAAAACCAAAACAACTTGCTCCAAGAAACCAAAAATACTCTGGCACAACTAAAACTGCATTGACATGAACAGGATTTTATATATGCTCACTGAGAGGTGAGCAAACAGGCTGTCACCTGATTGTTTGCTCGTTGAAAGGTCAGTGTTAAATGATGTGGGATGTAGAAATAATTTGAACTTGGAGTTCAGCGCTCAGCCACAGTTTTGAGTGCTGCCCGACATCGTGTGTAGCGGCTTCCGCTAGTTAGCATGCTAACACTCTCTTCACATCAACGTCAGTGCAGAGCTGTTCACCACTGTTAATGTGAAAGCAGCTTAAGTCCGGGGGTCATTCTCTGTAGGTGAGCCATGATTAACGTACAAATTAAGATTATAAAGAGCATACATTTTCCCACGCTGTATGCCCATACCATATGTTTTCTCCAACCGAGTCTCATGGCATTTCGTGTTCACCAACACGATTTTTTATCTATTGATTCGTGTTCACCAATACGATTTCCATGTATTTCTACTGGTAATGTGTTTTGTGCCTGCAGCACATATTTTTCTCCGGTCGGGTCGTGGAAGACCGGAAGATGTGTGGTTCATAAAAACATGTTCTTACTCAATATCAAGCCACAATTATTGCTTTTATTTTAAATCGTATAATTTCGGACTTTTGTTCCCGTCTGTGAGGAAAATAAATGAGGCTCAGAGCCTCAGAATACTGAAATCTGTATTTTTAAAATCTTTTTTTCCTTCTAATTTGTTATTCTTTTCAAAATAACACACTGTTATTTACTCACCAATAACACACAATTATCCTTGCTTTTATTTATTGGTTTAATTCCATAATCTCTGGCTTTTTTGGTGTCCGTCAGGAACTGAATTTCAAAATAAATATAACCGGAAACAGATGTAGAACTATAAGGGACATTTCGAGCATCATTGCGATTGTTAACATTTCTGAGTTTAGGATGGCCGAAGACACTACACTACCCATAATCCCCAGCTATCGTTTAGGACTACAGTCCCCGTGATTAATCTTCAAACTCTGGGATTGGATGTTGGAGTGGCAGTGCGCCAAGGTTACGCCGAGCGTCAAACAGCTGTTTGAAATGGAACGAAACCACGGCAGATGTTCTAAAACTGGAATCGAACGCCCCCCCCAGAACTACACATGCTGGCTATTGTGTTTCGCAAAATGTTCTATGGGACGTCTCTACTAAACGTTTTCGTTTTTCCCACAATTAGAAGTTGCCAGTATTAAACACATTGGTGTTATCAAATGTAAAACATATAATTAATAAATGGGTGAAAATCGCTTGTGTCCATAATGCGCAGCATTAATATATACCCACATGACAGCTCATTGCTACTTTGTAATTCTACTCCACGACAATTCAGAGGTTAACCTGGTATTTTTACTCCACTACACTTATTTGAGTTACTTTGCAGATTCAGATTAATTATGTGAAATATAAACAACCCTTAAATCAGACTTTAGTTACACCTGAGTAAAATTCAGGGAAGGTGATTGTCAAGTGCCAACAATCAGGAGAGATATTTGATAGTTGGTGCTTGAGAAGACTAAACATTTATCTGCAATTGACATGAATGGAAACGAGGAATAAAGTATATGCATTACTCGTTATTCTCTAATTGTTCATTAAAAACTGTATATAATTGCTATTTTGCACATCCCTTTCAAGATTTCAAGATTTTCTAAGGTTTATTGACATATCATATATACAACTACGGTGTAGTTATGCAATGAATGAAAAACTTGGGTCACAGGTTCCTCAACAGTGCATTACAAGACATCTATCAATATGTGTGTACCTCCACCATCATATTCTGCACATTTCTTATTCTATCTGTGAGGGATTCATTTTGTCTTTACTCCTAAGTGTCAAAGAATAATTCTCCTTACTCCTAAGATATTTGACCTTTCGGCCTGTTGACGTTTTACGACCAAGCCGAAGTCTGTTATCTGTCTTAAGGAATGGGAACGGTCAGCTGGCTGACCTTACGAGTTTTATGACCGGTCAACTCTCGGTCATAGGAGCCATAGAGTCTGATAAAGTGATTCAGAGCCCCCCAGGTGTTCACAGATGCTTTCCCCAATATGGGGGTTGACTCTGAGTGAAGCTAATTAAAGGTCTGTCAAGATGAGAAGAGATTCAGAATTGACATGGCAACCCACCGGAGCAGTCAGAACCTTTGACTGTGTGACTTGTGATGTGAATTTCTCCGGCCGATACTTGTATTAAATCTCAGTGTTTGACATCAGAACTCCTGCTCCTCCTGTGTCTCTTTCATGAGTCGGTGACTCCAGATGCATTGCTACACAGAAGTGTCCTCTACACTATCTACATACATAAGACTATAATTCATATGTATAATATCAGTTAAAATAAGTGCTTCAGCATAGTTAACATTGCAGGAAAGCAATATATTAGACGTTAAGTACTTTGTCAGGCTTAATATTTATCTGTAGATAGATACCCCCACATTTTTTTTCTTATTTAAATAAGACCTTAATCTGTTATTTAATGTTTAAATAAAGGTTAATTCGTTTTTCTGTTTTGCACCTCCTCCTATTAATATCTTTGTACATCCTGCACTAAACTGTTTTATTGTAGAGATCACTTATAGTATCTTCTTGATTTTTTATATATATATATATATATATATTTCTATCACATCATTCAAATATACACATAAAAACAATAATTCAATAACGTGCTTTAACCACTAGGAGGTGCACACAAGGTACACACAGCCATAATAACTTTTTTATTATAGTATTAGCGTAGGACACTTATGTATGTACAACATCTGAAGATGTGTAGTTTTATTCATGTTTTCACATAATTTTACAGCATATTGCTATACTATTTCAGACTGATATAAAGTCCTTTTATATCAGCTGTGCACCGTTATGGTGTAAATATAACCTATGAATTAGATCAAATGTAAAAGTCAGCCGAATTAGTGTTGATACTGCAAGGAGACGTATTGTATGAAGAGAAATTGAAGATGTTGTTTAATTGTTGATATATTTATGAACCACGTCAAGTACTCAGTTTCGGCGGCATTTCTTCAGTTTTTCCAAAGATCTTCTCATCAGGGCTCTCTAAATAAAGAACTACGGCAGATCTGTAATATGTAATGCAGCCGAACCGTGTATTACAATGCCGTTATGTGATGACTTTCAAAGAGAAAAGCAAGAGCACTCGGAATTAAGTATTATTTTATTCTTTTAAAATGTTTTCCGGATTTCATATAATATTGTAACGATCACAAAGGGAGTTGGAAACAGGCTTCTAGTTATTAGGCTTTAATAACTCTTCTTCTTTACAGATGATCATAGGTTCATGTACAGCTTGTGGGTTCAACCTCACACTAACACTAACTCCCACACATACCCATATATATTAGTGTCTACGTCACACTTCCCGCCCTCCCCCGTCTGCTCCCCCAACCACAGGCCCGCACCTCAACCAGAATCACTGTGCAGCTCTATGATTGGCAGAGAGACGGGGGATGCCTGAGTGACACCCTCAGCATCCTATACAGGGTTGCTACACTACCCCCCCACTACAAAGTTCCTCGCCCACGAGGAACAAATAAAACTCAGGACAAACACTATAACTACACACTGTACTTTGACTAGGAAGGTCTGGGTGGACTACCATCCCTTCCAGTGAGACCAGGGCGCTTTCTTGCCCTCTACAGGAACCGAGGGGTATCACTATAACTTTACTACCAAACAAAGTCTCTGAAACGATGGGGTCGTGACTGCCTTCTCGGCAGGGGGACTGGGGTCAGGAGGACAGGGGTTGCCGGTTCTGGCCCAGGCGGCGAAAAAATGGGGGGACACTCAGTCCCTGATGGGGGACTGCTGCTCTGTTGTGGGGGTGTCGAGGGGACGGCTGTGGGCCCCGATGTTCCTTGGGCCTGTGGAGAGGCGACTCCTCTGTACGGAGCCAACCTGTCTCTGTGGAGCACCACTTTTCTCCCCTTTGGTGGCAGCTGCACCCTGTAGACCACCTCCCCCACCCTCTCCAGTACTCTGCAGGGACCAACCCACTGACTGTCCAGTTTTGGGCACCAGCCTTTCTTCCGTGGTGGGCTGTAGACCCAAACCAGCTCCCCGGCCCGGAAATGCTGCCCTCTTGTCCTGGTGTAATAGTTCCGCTTCTGTCTCACCCCAGCACTTTTCTGCTGATCGCGGGCAAAGGCGTGAGTGGAATCAAGGCAGTCCTGAAGTCTCCTTGCGTACTCAGGCCCTGGAGGCGTGTCCAGGGAATCTGGTGGCTGACCAAACTCCAACACAGCAGGGGTTCGAAGCTCTCCCCAACATGAGGAGGGCAGGCGAACAGGCTGAGGACTCCTGGACTGCAGAACGACATGCCATGAGCACAAGGGGTAGATGCTCGTCCCAGTCGCGCTGACGCTGAGACGTGAGGATGGCCAGCTGCTGTCCCATGGTGCGATGGAATCTCTCAACTAGTCCGTCGCTCTGAGGTCGCAAGGCGGAGGTCGCAAGGGGGAGGTGCGTGTTTTGTGCATACCCAGTTGTGAACACATGGAGGCGAACACCCGGGACTCGAAATTTCTCCCCTGGTCACTGTGCAGGGTCTCCGGCACTCCAAAACGGCTGAACATGCCGGCCACCAAGGCATCTGCGACTGTCTCTGCTTCTTGATTAGGGAGAGCATAAGCCTCTGGCCACTTTGTGAAATAGTCTATGGCCGTGAGAACATAGCGGATACCCCTGATTGACAAAGGTAGAGGCCCCACCACATCAACCGCTACTCTCTCCATCGGGGGGCCCCACGGGAAACTGTTGCAGCGGAGCATGGGAACGACCAGGGGGGCCCTTCCGCGCCATACACGGATCACAGCGGCGACAGAAGTCTTCGACATCCCTCCGGCACTGCCCCCAGTAGCAGCCCTGACGAAGGGCCGGAGAGTCTTAGTGACGCCAAAGTGCCCAGAGCCTGCCTTTCCATGCATCCGCCGGCGGCACACGGGCGGCGGGAGAGAGCGTCTGCATTTGTGTGGCGCACCCCAGCCCGGTGCTCCACCCTGAAGTCGAAAGCTTGGAGCTCTTCTAGCCACCTGGCGACCTGCCCTTCTAGCTCTTTGAACGTCATGAGCCACTGTAATGCAGAGTGATCCGTCCTCACCGTGAACGCCTGCCCACACAGGTAGTACTTAAAGTGCCTGATGGACAGCACCACTGCCAAAAGTTCCCTGCGGGTGACGCAGTATCGTCGCTCTGCTTTGTTGAACGCCGGGCTGAAGTATGCCACCACCCGCTCCCCCTCTGGTGTAGTCTGGGAGAGCACTCCACCTACACCAACGCCGCTAGCGTCTGTGTCCAGGGTGAACGGCAGCCTGGGGTTGGCTGGGGCGAGAACCGGGGATTCACTCAAGGCACGCCGAAGGCTGTCAAACGCTGCTTGACATTGCTCAGACCACAGGAAATCCCTGTCCTTCTGCAGAAGCTGGAACAGGGGTGCGGCAGTGCAAGCAAAACCCAGTACAAACTTTCTGTAGTACGAGGCCAGGCCCAGGAAACTCTTCAGCTGTTTCTGGTTGCGAGGATTTGGCCAGCCTGCGACCGCCTGCACTTTCTCGTGCAGGGTGCCGATGCCCTCACCCCCCACTTTGTGGCCCAGGAAAGTGACCTCTCTCTGCAGGAAATGAGACTTATCTGGATGTAGCTTCAAACCA